>NC_057809.1:163123363-163130889 GCF_018294505.1 Triticum aestivum | reverse complement strand
GCGGTCACCAGCCGCCGCGCCGCCCCGGTCACCTCCGGCGACGAACTCCGGCGGAGATCCGGCCGCCTCGGGTTGTGTGCCGTGAAACCCTAGATCTAGATCTGGGAGGTTGTTTTTTCCTAAGTCCTTGAAATTTCAGTCCATGTGCACATGTTCGCGGCTCCGTAACTTTGCATCCGTAGCCTAGTGTTTTGTTCCACTCTTGCCGCCCTAGTTTCCGTCATATCGGTGTTATGTTCCCGGATTTTGCGTTCCTTAAGCGGTTGGGTTATAATGGGAACCCCTTGATAGTTCGCCTTGATTAAAACTTTTCCAGCAATGCCCAACATTGGTCTTACCATTAGCCACCTAGCCTTTTCTTTCCCTTGGGTTCTGCAGACTCAAGGGTCATCTTATTTTAACCCCCCCGGGGCCAGTGCTCCTCTGAGTGTTGGTCCCACCGAGCGATGTCCGGGGCTACTAGGGGCAACTCTGGGCTGGCCTACCCGACGTCTGGCTCATCTGAGTGTGCCCTAAGAAAGAGATATGTGTAGCTCCTATCGGGATTTGTCGGCACATTCGGGCGGTGTTGCTGTTCTTGTTTTAACCTGTCGAAGTGTCTTGAATTACCGAGATACCGAGTCTGATCGGAACGTCTTGGGAGGAGGTCTATTCCTTCGTTGACCGTGAGAGCTTGTCATGGGCTAAGTTGGGACTCCCCTGCAGGGATTGAACTTTCGAAAGCCGTGCCCGCGGTTATGGGCAGATGGGAATTTGTTAATGTCCGGTTATAGATAACTTGAACCTTAACTTAATTAAAATGAATCAACTGAGTGTGTTACCATGATGGCCTCTTCTCGGCGGAGTCCGGGAAGTGGACACGGTGTTGGAGTAATGTTTGCGCAGGTTGCTCTCTAGTTTCTCGCTCGCGCTTTGCCTCCTCTTCTCGCTCTCTTTTGCGGATAAGTTAGCCACCATACTTGCTAGTCGCTTGCTGCAGCTCCACCTATATTTTACCTTGCCTTACCTACAAGCTTAAATAGTCTTGATCGCGAGGGTGCGAGATCGCTGAGTCCCTGTGGCTCACAGATTACTATTACACCAGATGCAGGGTCTGATGATTCCACTCCAGGAGATGCGTATGAGCTCAAGTGGGAGTTCGACGAAGACTCTCAGCGTTACTATGTTTCCTTTCCCGATGATCAGTAGTGGTGCCCAGTTGGGGGTGAACGGGACCGTTGTCGCATGTTGGGTTCTCTTTTATTTTGGCGCCGTAGTCAGGTCATGAGTGTTTGGATGATGTAATGTTATTTATGTACTTGATTGACGTGGCGAGTGTAAGCCAACTATGTTATCTCGCGTTTATTATTTATATTACATGGGATGTTGTGAAGATTGCCTAACTTGCGACATATGCCTTCAATGCGATTATGTCTCTAAGTCGTGCCTCGACACGTGGGAGCTATAGTCGCATCGAGGGTGTTACAAGTTGGTATCAGAGCCTTCCCCGACCTTAGGAGCCCCATTGTTTGATCGTTTTTAGTGGCCGAGTTGTGTCTAGAAAAATGTTTTGAGTCTTTTAGGAATTATATATCGGAGAGATTAGGAATTCTTTTTACTTCCCAGTCTCCTCATCGCTCTGGTAAGGCATCCTGACATAGAGTTTTGACTTTTCTCTTCTCAAATTTCACTAATTTTTTTTAGAATCACGCGGGTATCTTGGAATCGTTCCGATGGTTTTATGATGAGAACATTGTCTTGGTGCCTCCTGTCAGGGGTTTAGTGGAAGTGTCCCAGGGAGTTGAGCTCTGAGGTGTTGTCATCATAATTTTATCGTTGCAGTTCTGGAATACCTGAGTCTAGTACGCCGACATCGAAAATCTCTTTTATGTAGTTCGTTGGTGAGATAACCTCGACGCCACCCAGTACTGGGGCGGGAGTTCGGGAGTATCGCCATAACTTGTATAACGGATGCTTTTCGAAGGTTGAGGTAGATGGTTTCCGAAGGTTTCTTGGTTATGTGTTGAAGGATGGATACAGCTGGATGTAGGATTTGCTAGTTTGGGTGAGATATTATGCTTCCCCTGTATCCCCAACACCTGATTGCATAACCGGAAAGGTTCGGGAGTTTCATAGGTGGGAATTCTAGTAGCTCTAGTTTTTCTTCCACGGATATTGGTTTGAGATTGGGATTTCTTACCGATTATTCGTTCTTGATCCGTACCTTGTTGATTTATTTCTCTACCTTAATTCTACGTGGCTTCTCAATTTATGGATATGTGACCATTTCAAGAGGAATGCATTCGTTCATTTTGTTCGGATGTGAAGACTATATGTTGCAATTTTCATTCCGTTGGATTCAGCTTCAATATTTGCCTATCGATGTGCAAATGGTGGTCAACCTCTTCAGGATGGCTCCTCCAATGCGCACGACTTCGAATCTTGATCCGCCACCACCTCCACCTCCTCCGGAGGCATGGCAAGCTCTGATGGCCGCAACCAATGCAAACACACAGTTGATCATGCAAATTCTCCAAGAGCGCAATCAAGGCAACCAAGGGAATCAAGGCAGCAATCAGAGTCACTTTGCTACACTCAACCAGTTCCTTGCTAACGGGCCAAAGACTTTCAGCAATTGTGTTGAGGCAACCGATGCTGACGATTGGCTTGTGGATCTGTGCAAGCATTTCGAGTGCAGTAACGTTAGGCCTGAGGACTTTGTTAAGTTCGCTTCCTTCCAACTCAAAGATCAAGCTGCAGAATGGTTCCAGCAGTACAAGGACTCCAGAGGTGGACGTGTTATCACTTGGGATGATTTCCGTCGAGATTTCCGAGCTCATCATATTCCTCAGAGCGTGGTTGAAAGCAAGTGTGAGGAATTCCGCAATCTGAAGCAAGGCTCTTTGTCTGTCTATGACTACAACAAGTTGTTCCAGAAGCTCGCTCGCTTTGCTAAGCAGGACGTCCCTGATGAGAAGAGCATGATATATCAGTTCAGGGGTGGTCTCAGAGAAGAAATTCAGCTAGCTCTTGTCCTCTTTGAGCCCTTGAGATACGATGAGTTCTACAACATGGCACTGAAGCAAGAGGCTGCTCAGTTGAGGTGTGATGCTTCCAAGAAGCGAGTCAGAGATGCTACTCCTTATTCCTCTACTCAAGTGGCCAAGCAGCAGAAGTACTGGCTTCTTCCTCCATTCCGTCAGCCGTATCAGCAGAAGAGAAAAGGTGGCAGTGGTTCTTCCCACCCACACAACCCCGGCTTTCAGAACAAGACTTCGTCTCAAGCTCCAAGATCGAGTGCTCTGTATCACCGTCCGCTTTCAGAGGTCACGTGCAACAAGTGCCAACAGAAGGGTCACTATGCCAACAAGTGTTTCAACCAGAGGCGTCTTCCTCCTCCTCCTCCTGTCAGATCGGCAAGTACAGCTGTGGTCAAGCATAACCCCAAGTCCGCCAAGGTCAACTTGCTGAATGCAGCTCAGGCAGAGGAATCACCAGATGTGATCATGGGTAACCTTCCTGTTAATGATATTCCTGCAAAAGTTCTTTTTGACACGGGTGCATCGCATTGTTTCATCTCGAGGCCATTTGTTTCTAAGCATGAGTTGCCTTTACAAGATTTTCCTAGACAATTATCTGTTGTTTCTCCGGGTAAATTCATGAATGCAAGCGCTATTGCCCCAGATGTTTCTATCACTTTGGGCGATTACAAGTTTCTCTCTTCTCCGGTGGTTCTTGGTAACTCGGATATTGATCTTATTCTCGGAATGGATTGGCTTTCTAAGCACAAGGCACATCTTGATTGTGCTGCTAGGTAGATTCAATTAACTCATTCGTCTAAGGATGTAATTGTCTTTGCCGCTCATGACGATACCATCCGTCTATTTTCTCTCAATGAGAAGGGTGAATTGGATGCTATCTCGCAAATTCCAGTCGTTTGCGAATATCAAGACGTCTTTCCAGAAGAGCTTCCAGGAATGCCTCCGCACTGGCCAGTCGAATTCGTTATTGATCTTGAGCCTGGCACGGAACATGTGTGCAAACGTCCTTACAAGCTCGGACCTGAAGAGTTGAAGGAGCTGAAGAAGCAACTCGATATTCAAGAGAAAATGGGTCTCATCCGGCCTAGTTCTTCTCCGTGGGGTTGTGGTGTTCTTTTTGTGAAGAAGAAGGATGGAACGGACCGACTTTGTGTTGATTACCGTCCAGTGAACAAGAAGACCATCAAGAACAAATATCCACTTCCCAACATCAATGAGCTCTTCGAACAACTCAAAGGTGCCTAAGTATTCTCCAAGCTTGATCTCCGCATGGGTTATCACCAGATTCGCATTCGTGAGCAAGATATTCCCAAGACGGCTTTCAGGACAAGCTTTGGTTCATATGAATACACTGTCATGTCTTTTGGTCTCGCCAACGCTCCTCCGACGTTCTCTCACATGATGAACTTAATCTTCAACGCCTACACCAATGACTTTGTTTTGGTCTATCTCGACAACATTCTGGTTTTCTCGAAGAACAAGGAAGATCATGCCAAGCACTTGCACTTGGTTCTTGATAAGCTCAAGGAACATCAGTTCTACGCCAAGTTCTCCAAGTGTGAGTTTTGGCTCGATGAGGTTCTTTATCTTGGTCATATCATCTCTGCCAAGGGCATTGCCGTGAATCCTGAGAAGGTGTCTGCAATTGTGAATTGGGAACCTCCTCAGAACGTGAAGCAACTCCGTAGCTTCCTTTGTCTCGCAAGCTATTGCCGAAGATTCGTTGAAAACTTTTCTAAGATCGTGAAGCCTCTCTCAAATCTTCTTCAGAAGCACGTCAAGTACGTTTGGTCTCCGGAGTGTGACATTGCTTTCAACACTTTGAAAGAGAAATTGATCACTGCTCCAGTTCTGACTCCACCTGATGAATCCAAGCCGTACGAGGTCTTTTGTGATGCCTCTCTCCAAGGTCTTGGCGCGGTATTGATGCAAGAGAATAAAGTTGTTGCTTATACATCTCGCCAGTTGAAGCCTAATGAGAAGAACTACCCCACTCATGATCTCGAGTTGGCGGCAGTTGTGCATGCTCTTTTGACTTGGAGACATCTTCTATTGGGAAGAAAAGTGGACATTTTCACTGATCACAAGAGACTCAAGTACATCTTCACTCAGCCTAATCTCAACCTCAGGCAAACTCGATGGGTCGAAATGATTCAAGAGTATAATCCGAGTATTGAGTATACTCCAGGCAAGGCCAATGTGATTGCTGACGCTTTGAGCAGGAAAGCTTACTGCAATAGTCTGATTCTCAAGCCTTATCAACCCGAGCTTTGTGAAGCTTTCCGGAAACTTAACCTGCAAGTTGTTCCTCAAGGTTTCCTCGCCAACCTTCAAGTCTCTCCTACCTTGGAAGACCAGATTCGCCAAGCCCAGCTTCTTGATGCTATGGTGAAAAAGGTGAAGATTGGGATTGCCAAGAGCCGTTCCAAGTACAAGTGCTACCGCCTTGATGACAAGGACACTCTCTTCTTCGAGGATCGTATTGTTGTGCCCAAAGGTGACCTCCGTAAAGTGATCATGAACGAGGCTCACAATTCTCTCCTCTCCATCCACCCTGGGAGCACGAAGATGTATCAGGACCTCAAGCAAGCTTATTGGTGAACTCGAATGAAGCGCGAGATTGCTCAATTCGTGAATGAATGTGATGTCTGCAAAAGAGTGAAGGCAGAACACCAAAGGCCAGCTGGTCTCCTCCAACCTCTTGCCATTCCAGAATGGAAGTTTGACCACATTGAAATGGACTTCGTGACTGGATTTCCAAAGTCCAAGCGTGGCAATGATGCTATATTCGTTGTCATCGACAAACTCACCAAAGTAGCTCACTTTCTGCCTATCAAAGAGTCGATCACTGCAGCTCAATTGGCGGAACTCTATACCTCTCGTATTGTCTCTCTGCACGGTGTTCCACAAGTGATCTCTTTAGACCATGGCAACATCTTTACCTCGAAGTTTTGGGATTCTTTTCAGAAGGCCATGGGCATGAACATCCGCTTCAGCACAGCCTTCCATCCTCAAACTAGCGGTCAAGTCGAGCGTGTCAACCAGATTCTTGAAGATATGCTCAGGGCTTGTGTGATCTCCTTCGGCATGAAGTGGGAGGATTGTCTTCCTTATGCTGAATTCTCCTACAACAACAGTTTTCAAGCAAGTTCGGGCAAGGCCCCATTTGAAATTCTGTATTGCAAGAAGTGCCGTACCCCTCTCAACTGGTCTGAAACCGGTGAACATTAGCTTTTGGGTAATGACTTAATCACAGAAGCAGAAGAAATGTGCAAAGTCATTCATCATAACCTCAAAGCAGCCCAATCCCGCCAGAAAAGCTACTGTGATAGTAAGCACCGCGATTTGGCTTTCGAGATCGGAGATCATGTTTACCTCCGTGTCTCTCCTATGAAAGGTACTCGTCTCTTCGGTATCAAAGGGAAGCTTGCCCCTAGATACGTGGGACCTTTCAAGATTGTCAGCAAGAGAGGCGACCTTGCCTATCAACTCGAGCTTCCTTCAAATTTTGCAAATGTTCATGACGTGTTCCATGTCTCTTAGCTTCGAAAGTGCTTCAAGACTCCTGACCGCACTGTCAACTTCGAGGACATTGAGCTCCAAGAAGATCTCTCTTATCGTGAGCACCCAGTTGCTATTCTTGAAGAGACTGAACGCAAGACTCGCAACAAGTCGATCAAATTTCTCAAAGTCAAGTGGACACACCATTCCGACCGTGAAGCTACCTGGGAACGCGAGGATCACCTCCGTTCCGAGTACCCGGCGTTCTTTTAGTCCTAGATATCGGGACGAGATCCTTTCGTAGTGGTGGAGTGTTGTAACACCCCGGATGTAACTTTCCCTATTTGTACTCCAACTCTTGCCGTTTCCGGCGTTAAGTTATGTTTATTTCCTCGGGTTCGGGTTTTTGTATCCGTGTGTTGTTGTCGTTGTCATGCATCTCATATCATGTCATCATGTGCATTGCATTTGCATACGTGTTCATCTCATGCATTCGAGCATTTTCCCCGTTGTCCGTTTTGCATTCCGGCGCTTCGTTCTCCTCCGGTGGCCATTTCTAGCTTTCTTTCATGTGTGGGGATTAAACATTTCCGGATTGGACCGAGACTTGCCAAGCGGCCTTGGTTTACTACCGGTAGACCGCCTGTCAAGTTTCGTATCATTTGGACTTCGTTTGATACTCCAACGGTTAACCGAGGGACCGAAAAGGCCTCGTGTGTGTTGCAGCCCAACACCCCTCCAATTTGGCCCAAAACCCACCTAACTCTGCTCCATCATCTAGAGCGTTCGATCGCAATCGCGTGGCCGAAAACCGCACCTCATTTGGACTCCCATAGCTCCCTCTATGCCTATAAATAGGTCCCCCTCGAAATATCCCGGATCCCCTCTCCCCGAAACCCTAAATCCACACATCGCGCGCGTCGGACGTTGTCCGCCGGCGCCGGACACGCCGCGCCACCGCCCGCGGCCACTAGAAGGGCGACACGTGGCGCCGCTAGCGCCCCA
>NC_057809.1:163092026-163123040 GCF_018294505.1 Triticum aestivum | reverse complement strand
GTCGCCGCCCGCCGCGCCGCCCCGGTCGTGCCTCAGCCTCGCCTCCTCTCCGCTGTCCCGGCCTCCTCCTCCCGCTCCGGTCACCTCCGGCGACGAACTCCGGCGGAGATCTGGCCGCCTCGGGTTGCGTGCCGTGAAACCCTAGATCCAGATCTGGGAGGTTGTTTTTTTCCTGAGTCCTTGAAATTTCAGTCCATGTGCACATGTTCGCGGCTTCGTAACTTTGCATCCGTAGCTCCGATTCATGCATATGGCATATCAAAATGTTCATCTCAGAGAGCACAACATTTCATTCCATTGCATCATTTTCATTTGAGCTAATCTTGATGCCCGAAATGCTGTTAGAAGAGGGCTACTTGAGTTAATTGTCAGATCTGCTACCCCGTTTAGCACTTTTGTCATTTTTGCCATGATTATTGTGTGCATGATATGCCCGTGAGTTCTACATACGTTTTGTTAAAGGTTTTTTCATATTTCCAGAGGTGCAACCCATGTATTTTTAGGATATGTGTGGTGTCTAGTGCAAGCTTGCAAAGTGGTGCACTTGCTGTTTTCAGGGACTTAGCAATTTCACTAAGTCCAGGAGCTGTTTATCTCATGATGCCATATGTTCTTGTTGTTTCCTAGTGATCCGTGCCTCTTTTGAGGATGATCAATAAGGGAGTTTTGTTAATCTTGTAGTGTTCTATCCATCCATATCTTTGTTTGCAATTATGGAGCACCCGAGCTTGAGTCAATCGAGCTCTACTTTTGCTACTTTGTGAATCTAGGAAGATTGTCAACTTGTTTGCAATTTTGCCGGTGATGTTGTAGTTGATCCGTGCATGCTATGCTATTGTTCTTGCCATGTCTAGCTTGAATTTTGTGCCTTCTTGATGGATGTATGCTTGTCTTGCCATGACTTGCACCGTAGTGAGTGCATCGAGCTTGTAAACATGCCTACTTGAGTTATATTTAAGCATGTGTCAGTTTTCACCAAGTCTGAAAACTGATTATGTTTTTGCTATGTTCACATGCTTGCAATTGTATTTTCTGATCCCTTTTGGCTCAAGGTCACTAAGGGACTTTTGTTAAGCTCTTTGAGTAGCTCCATGCCATGCTTTACTTTGCCATGTTCAGGTCCTGTAGCATGTAGTTTTGTTGCTCCGAAGAGGGCTACCTGATCTGAAATTCCAGACAAGTGTTGATTTCACCGTCTGAGATATGTTTGGCATATGCATTTTTGTCATGCTTGTTTGAACCTGTAAATGGATGAATTGGCCGTAGCTTAGTGCTAGACTTTTGTTAAGCATCTTGTGTGCATCCCTGCCATATATTTTGTTGTCATGTTTGAGTGCTTTAGCATGTTCATTTCTTTGCATTTAGATGCCTACTTGCTGTAAATCGCAGACCGGTGTCATTTTTGAATCGCTTGCCATTTCCAAACCGTAACTCCGATTCCGGCGTTCTTTATATCGTTTTCAAGCGATTTCATCTCATCTTTCCAATGGCATACTTGGATTTCCATGTTGAGGCCAGGTTCATGCATTTCCTGTCATATCTTGCATTTTGCATCCCGCATCGCATCCCGCATAGCATATCATCTTTGCATTGTGTTGTTTGAGTTTGCACATGGTTGATTGTGTCTTTGTTGCTTGTTTGTCTTGTTTGGGTAGAGCCGGGAGACGAGTTCGCCAACGAGGATCCCGTTGAGTTTGCTTTCGAGGATCCAGTCAACTCTGACAACTGTGTAGGCAAGATGATCATACCCTCGAAATCACTACTATCTTTGCTATGCTAGTTTGCTCGCTCTTTTGCTATGCCATTGCTACGATGCCTACCACTTGCTTTCAAGCCTCCCAATTGCCATGTCAAACCTCTAACCCACCATGTCCTAGCAAACCGTTGATTGGCTATGTTACCGCTTTGCTCAGCCCCTCTTATAGCGTTGCTAGTTGCAGGTGAAGATTGGTGGCCGTTCCTTATTGGAACATTTATTTACTTGTTTGGGATATCATTATATTGCTATGTTATCTTAATGCATCTATATACTTGGTAAAGGGTGGAAGGCTCGGCCTCTCGCCTAGTGTTTTGTTCCACTCTTGCCGCCCTAGTTTCCGTCATATCGGTGTTATGTTCCCGGATTTTGCGTTCCTAACGCGGTTGGGTTATAATGGGAATCCCTTGATAGTTCGCCTTGATTAAAGCTTTTCCAGCAATGCCCAACATTGGTCTTACCATTCGCCACCTAGCCTTTTCTTTCCCTTGGGTTCTGCAGACTCAAGGGTCATCTTATTTTAACCCCCCCGGGCCAGTGCTCCTCTGAGTGTTGGTCCCACCGAGCGATGTCCGGGGCTACCAGGGGCAACTCTGGGCTGGCCTACCCGACGTTTGGCTCATCTAAGTGTGCCCTGAGAAAGAGATATGTGCAGCTCCTATCGGGATTTGTCGGCACATTCGGGCGGTGTTGCTGGTCTTGTTTTAACCTGTCGAAGTGTCTTGAATTACCGAGATACCGAGTCTGATCGGAACGTCTTGGGAGGAGGTCTATTCCTTCGTTGACCGTGAGAGCTTGTCATGGGCTAAGTTGGGACTCCCCTGCAGGGATTGAACTTTCGAAAGCCGTGCCCGCGGTTATGGGCAGATGGGAATTTGTTAATGTCCGGTTGTAGATAACTTGAACCTTAACTTAATTAAAATGAATCAACTGAGTGTGTTACTGTGATGGCCTCTTCTCGGCGGAGTCCGGGAAGTGGACACGGTGTTGGAGTAATGTTTGCGCAGGTTGCTCTCTAGTTTCTCACTCGCGCTTTGCCTCCTCTTCTCGCTCTCTTTTACGGATAAGTTAGCCACCATACTTGCTAGTCGCTTGCTGCAGCTCCACCTATATTGTACCTTGCCTTACCTACAAGCTTAAATAGTCTTGATCGCGAGGGTGCGAGATTGATGAGTCCCTGTGGCTCACAGATTACTATTACACCAGATGCAGGGCCTGATGATTCCACTCCAGGAGACGCGTATGAGCTCAAGTGGGAGTTCGATGAAGACTCTCAACGTTACTATGTTTCCTTTTCCGATGATCAGTAGTGGTGCCCAGTTGGGGGTGAACGGGACCGTTGTCGCATGTTGGGTTCTCTTTTATTTTGGCGCCATAGTCAGGTCATGAGTGTTTGGATGATGTAATGTTATTTATGTACTTGATTGACGTGGCGAGTGTAAGCCAACTATGTTATCTCCCCTTTATTATTATATTACATGGGATGTTGTGAAGATTGCCTAACTTGCGACATATGCCTTCAATGCGATTATGTCTCTAAGTCGTGCCTCGACACGTGGGAGCTATAGTCGCATCGAGGGTGTTACATTTAGCCATGGCAAGCAGCCTCAAGAAAAAGATGCAACAACTTAGAGCTGCCCAAGATTTGCTAGCTGATAGATGGACTGAAGTCCTTGCGGCCGAAGAGTACGAACTCGAACGCCCCTCCAAGAGTTACCCGAAGCGCAGGCCGCTACCCCGATCAGAGGAGGAAGCACCTACATCACCAGCGCATGACATGGCAGACCGGCCACCTCGCGGCCGCGACAGAGAGGCCTCTCGGCCCTCCACCCAAGCCATGCCCCGACGCCGCTCAACTAAGGCACGGGAAAATGCGCCCGACCTGCGAGACATACTGGAGGATAAGGCAAGACAAACAAGATCGATCTACGGATCGCGCAGGCGCCCTACGGCATGTGACAATGATCTTCACTCCGGATACAACAAATCCGGCCAGGCCGAACACAATAGACATAGCTCTTCCGAGCTGCGTCGTGATATAGCCCAGTACAGAGGCGCCGCACACCCGCTATGCTTCACGAATGAAGTAATGGATCACAAAATCCTAGAGGGTTTCAAACCCGTAAATATCGAATCATACGATGGCAGAACAGATCCGGCGGTATGGATCGAGGATTATCTCCTTCACATCCACATGGCACGCGGCGATGATCTACACGCCATCAAATACCTCCCGCTCAAACTTAAAGGACCGGCCCGACATTGGCTTAACAGCTTGCCAGTAGACTCAATCGGTTCTTGGGAGGACCTGGAAGCCGCATTCCTCGACAACTTCCAGGGCACTTACGTGCGACCGCTGGATGTCGACGACTTAAGCCACATAATTCAGCAGCCAGAAGAATCGGCCAGACAATTATGGACACAGTTCCTAACAAAGAAAAACCAGATAGTTGACTGTCCGGACGCAGAGGCCCTAGCAGCCTTCAAGCATAACATCCATGACGAGTGGCTTGCCCGGCACCTGGGACAGGAAAAGCCGAAATCCATGACAGCCCTCATGACACTCATGACCCGCTTTTGCGCGGGAGAAGACAGCTGGCTAGCTCGCAGTAACAACTTATCAAAGAACCCTGGTAATTCGGATACCAAGGACAAAAGTGGCAGGACACGTCGGAGTAAGCAAAAACGCCGCGTTAACAGCGACAGCAATGAAGACACGGTAGTCAATGCTGGATTCAAAGGCTATAAATCCAGTCAGCGGAAAAAGCCATTCAAAAAGAATACTTAGGGCCCGTCCAGTTTGGACCGAATACTCGATCGCTTGTGCCAGATACATGGCACCCCCGAAAGGCCAGCCAATCACACTAACAGGGATTGTTGGGTGTTCAAGCAGGCAGGCAAGTTAAGGGCCGAAAACAAAGACAAGGGGCTGCACAGCGACGACGAGGAGCCCAAGCCGCCGAACAACAATGGACAGAAGGGCTTTCCCCCACAAGTGCGGACGGTGAACATGATACCCACATTCCCAAGCGGGAGCGGAAGTGTGCGCTATGGGACGTATACGCGATAGAGCCAGTCGCCCCAAAATTCAACCCATGGTCCTCCTGCCCGATCACTTTTGATCGAAGGGACCATCCCACTAGCATACATCATGGCGGCTTCGCCGCATTGGTTCTCGACCCAATCGTCGACGGATTTCATCTCACAAGAGTCCTCATGGACGGCGGCAGTAGCCTGAACCTGCTTTATCAGGATACAGTGCAAAAAATGGGCATAGATCCCTCAAGGATTAAGCCCACAAGAACAACCTTTAAAGGCGTTATACCAGGTGTAGAAGCCAACTGTACAGGCTTAGTAACACTTGACATGGTCTTCGGATCCCCGGACAATTTCCGAAGCGAAGAGTTAATCTTCGATATAGTCCTGTTTCGCAGTGGCTACCACGCCCTGCTCGGACGAACCGCATTCACAAAATTCAATGCGGTGCTGCACTACGCATATCTCAAGCTCAAGATGCCAGGCCCTCGAGGAGTAATTACGGTCAATAGAAACACCGAACGCTCCCTCCGTACGGAGGAGCATACGGCAGCTCTCGCAGCGGAGGTACAAAGTAGCCTTCTCAGGCAATTCTCCAGTCCAGCCATTAAAAAACCAGACACTGCCAAGCGCGCCCGGAGTAACCCACGGCAGGACCGCCTGGCACACTCTGAGCAAGCGTAGCAATGCAGCCCCAACCCCAGCTTTCGCCACATAGCGAAACCAGTACCTCGCGTACATAACTACGCCCTTGAAATACCATGGGCAGAGGGGAAGGGGCACAATAACGGCATGCCCAAAATATGGCTTAAAACGTACTAGGGGCTGCCGGATTCTTTTTTTAATTTTTTCTTACTTTCAGGACTCCATACTTCGGACGACCTGTTCGGCAATTCGACTGCCGCACAAACGATGCAAGATCCAGGGAGGCAGACAAGCCATGCCGCATTATGGAACTCCCAGGTGGTCTCTATTACGAGCAGTATACCTGTTTTAAATACAATTCCGCGGCCTGCCCCTGGTCAGGACATGTTCAATAGTCCAATACCTTTTTGCTTATCGCACTATTTGTATCGTTCGGCTTTGATAAATAGCCTCTCTATAAAACAATGCATAGCTTTTTGTCTATTTTTTTGCATTACTCTCTTTTATACATGTTCATTAATGACATGTTGCACCCGTACACTATGGTACGACAAGTACGCCAGGGGCTTCAGTACCCTTTAATATGGTGTGAGAAGTCCGTACACTTTTGTAAGTGCATCTAGTGCCACCCCTAGTTGGTTTTGGAGTATTGACGACAAACCTAGTTGAGGGACTAATGTGTTTGTGAGAATTGCAGGATAACACAGGTAGAAGTCCCTCATTGATTCGTTTTTCCTACCAGAGATGACCCCTAAAAATGTATGAAGACATTGAAGTCAAAAGTGGTATATGAAGATATTCACATTGAAGACTATGACAAGAGAAGACACCACATGAAGCCTATGGAGCTCGAAGACTTAGATCTTTCATAGTTCTCTTTCTTTTGTGTTGAGTCATAGGAACCACCATACTGTTAAGTGGGGTCCAAGAGAACCAGTCAGAATGACTGAAGTGATGCCTAACCAAAAACCTATGTCTTTGAGTGAAGACTATGAGAGCGAATCTTGTCCAGAGTCGGACAAGTCAGCTTTGCTTGCAGCCCAAGTAAAGTTGCCGTGTGAGTTTGAAATCTGACCGTTAGAACACGTGTCAGTTCCTTAGTGACCCAGGGTCATTTCGGACAAATCAGGTCGGGTTGCCAAGTGGCTATAAATAGCCCACCCCCTACAACCATAAACGGTTGGCTGCTCAGATTGAGAGTACGGCTTTTGTCGTTTGAGAGCAACCCACCTCGAAGCCTTTGAGAGAGAATTCCTTGCGAGGATAAAGCCCTAACCACCCAGAGCCAAAGAGAATTAGGCATCACTTAAGTCTTCTTGTCTGTGTGATCTGAAGACTTATTACACTTGAGGACTGTGCATCCTCCAGCCGGTTAGGCGTCGCGTTCTGAGCATCCAAGGGACATTGTGGATTGCCGGTGAACGAAGTCTGTGAAGGTTTGGGAGTCTGCCTTGAAGACTTACCAGAGTGATTAGGCGAGGTCTGTGTGACATTAGCTTAAGGGGAATACGGTGAGGACAGCTGGGTGTCCTGAGCTGCGTGTTCAGGACTGTGTGTCCGTGACTGTGTGTCCTAAGGTTTAAATACCTAGCCGCCCTAACCAGACATACAGTTGTCACAGCAACTGGAACTGGTCCAACAAATCATTGTCTTCAACGAGTCACTGGTTTCATCTTCCCTTCCCTTTACTTACTGTTACTCCTTGTGAAGTCATTGTATGTTTGCACTATCTTTTGTCTTCACTGAGTGACTGCTAGTTCTGTTTGGCTTCACAATATCTTCCTACCTGATCCTTACTACATTGCTGCTATTAGTCATTATGCTTTCACTCTATTGAATACTTGACTATGGCTTGCCTAGTGTAGTCTACCTTCCGCTGCAGGGTATTAGGTTTGTTTCTATCGTTTGTCTTCATAACTCCCACGTTTTGAAGACTTTCATAAAAATCGCCTATTCACCCCCCCCTCTAGTCGATATAACGCACTTTCAACTTTCACAAGTGCGGCACCCCGAACTTATAGCACTATATGCATCGGCTCCGAATCATGATTTGGGTCAATAGTTGGGTTTGCCCGGCTCCTATGTTTTGGTGCCTTACGTTCCACTCTATCGGCTAAGGTAGCACTAGGAGAACCACTGCGATTGTGCCCCGGTTGAGCTGGGTTAAGCACCTCAGTGGAGAAAGCTAAAACTGACTGTCATGATGAGGCGAGAGACCGGTCGCTGTTCGAGAGGTTTTTCGAGTCCCTAAAGGCTTATGCCGCTTCGAGCGAGGAGCTGGATAACCCTGGCCAAGGCGTGGATAGCGCCCCGAACTCGGTCTTCCGAACTAGGGGCTTCGCCGAAATTTAAAATTATAAAGTTCTATGGCTAAGTGAGAGTGTTCAAGCATTATAGTCCGATTGCCTGGTTCGTTGTGCTGAGCGCCTCCCTCGAAGGACCCGAACACCCCAGCACTAGTGGCATGGGGGCAGAAGCCGACGACTGGCCATCTCTCAATTTTTGATAAACGGCCGCACAGAAAATAATATTTTAAATTCAATAAGCATTGCTTAGCGCATATGAACAAGTTTTCAGCGCACAAGATAAACACGAGCGAGTTCATTCAAAAATTACATCCTTGGTACATTCATCCGCCACAAGGCGGGCACCCGGAAGAACATCCTTATAGTAGTTCTCGGGCTTGCGATGCTCCTTCCCCGGCGGCGGCCCGTCCTTCACAAGCTTCTCACCGTCCAGCTTACCCCAGTGCACCTTTGCACGGGCAAGGGCCCGACAGGCACCTTCGATGCAGACGGAGCGCTTGATGACCTCGAGCCTTGGACAGGCCTCCACCAGCCGCCACACCAGCCCGAAGTAGCTCCTAGGCAGGGACTGTCCGGGCCACAGCCGAACTATGAAGCCCTTCATGGCCTGTTCGGCCGCCTTGTGGAGCTCGACCAGCTGTTTCAGCTGGTCGCTCAAGGGCACAGGGTGTCCGGCCTCAGCATACTGAGACCAGAACACCTTCTCCGTTGAGCTGCCCTCTTCAGCTCGGTAGAATGCGGCGGCGGCGGATACGCTACGGGGAAGATCTGCGAATGCCCCTGGAGAACTCCGGATTTGGGTAAGTAACAAGTAGTTTACTTTTATATTTCTGCTTTGCATAAAGAATGCCTTACCTGCTGCTATCTTCTTCATTTCCTCCAACTCTTGGAGGGCCTTTTGGGCTTCGGCCTTGGCAGACTTGGCAGTCTCAAGGGCCGCCGCGAGCTCGGACGCTTGGGTCTTTGACTCAAGCTCCAAACTCTCATGTTTTTTCATGAGAGCCTGAAGCTCTTGCTGCACCTCGCCGACCTGAGCCCCAAGTTTCTCTCGCTCGGTGCGCTCCGCGGCCATTTTCTTTTCGGCCTCGGACATCGCCTGCTTGAGGGTCGCCACCTCAGTCGTGGCCCCTATAATAAGAAGTGTAATCCTGTTATTTTTTGCAATCGCGCCTCTCTATAGGCACTTTTTTCTGTAAGGTACTTACCTTCTTTCTCCTCGAGCTGCCGCTTGGCAAGGCCGAGCTCTTGCTCGGTCCGCTCGAGTCCCTGTTTCAGGGCACCCACCTCCGCAGTCAGTGCGGCGGTGGCTAGCAGCGAAGCCTGCATACGCATATTGACTCTTTGTTGTTAGACTCCTGCGAAATTTAGTAGATCCTCTATTCGGCTTTTCTTTCCGAACGCCAAACAGAGCATCAGGGGCTACTGTCTATGCGGTAATATTTTTACATATTTTTACTTACCTCAAAGCCTGTTAGAAGGCTAGCGCAAACTTCAGTCAGTCCGCTCTTGGCGGACTGAACCTTCTGGATCACCGCACTCATAATAGTACGGTGCTCCTCGTCGATGGAGGCGCCGTCAAGCACCTCCAGCAGATTGTCCGGCACCTCCGGTTGGACGGAGGCCACCGGCTCAGAAGACTTGCTCCTCCTGGAAGGAGTTTGCCTACCGTAGTCCGGAACTGTTGAAGATTCCGGCGCGGTGTCCGGCATAAAGCCGGACTTGGAGCCCTGGGGGGTCTTGCCCCCTTTACTCCTGGAGTCCGGGAGGTCGCCTTGCGGCTCCTCCAGGACCACCTCCTGCCCTGGAGCTCGTTGTGACGCCGCTTTGGCGTCATCCGCAGCGCAGGGGGAGACAGTGGGCGGAACTGAGTTCACGTCCGATGAATCCAGGGAGCCGCTCGACGACTCGTTGAGTTCGGCCCGGGGCGGGCTGCATGATTATATTCGACATTAGGGAAAGCTGTGCAACAAAAGGAATACCATGAGTTACTCTGGTATCCGAATACTTACGATTTGGCCGGATGCCTGGCCCTGTCCGGCCACTCCTCTTCGTCCTTGTCGGCGTCGGGGGCGTAGTCCGACGGAGGGGTTTTCCTCTTCTTGGACCCTTTGCCCCCCCCCCTACTGGGGCGGCCTTCCTCTTCTTTCCTCCCCCCGCTGGAGGGGGAGAGGTTTCTTCTTCCTCCTCCTTGTCTCCACGGGAGGAGTGTGTCTCGGACTCATCGGATGACGAGTCTGACCCCACCACGTTACGGGCACTCTTTCGAGTCCCCGTGGTCTTCTTCTTCTTGGCCTTCTTTTCCGGCACCACAAAAGGCACCGGAGCTAGCAGCTTCACTAGTAGAGCTAGGGCTGGGTCTTCGAGCAGAGGAGCCGGATAGTTAATCGGTCCGGATATCGCCCGCCAAGCCTGTCAAAGGTAAGGGAGTTTAGATCCCGCATAGAGTTAAACTATGAAAAAAGCTGAACATCCTGTAAAAGGTGAAGATAGCTTACCTCGCTAGCGTGACGCTGCGAGCTGTATCAGCGGTCCTCGGAAGTGGATGCGGGAGCCCTGGCACCTTTGATTAGCGCCTTCCAGACGTCTTCATACGTCGTGTCAAAGAGCCTGTTAAGGGTTCGGTGTTGTGCCAGGTCGAACTCCCACAGAGTAAAGTCCCGTTGTTGACACGGGAGGATTCGGCAAACGAGCATGACCTGGACTACATTTACAAGCCTGATTGGCTTGTTTACCAGGGACTGGATGCATGTCTTCAGTCCGGTCACCTCTTCCTCGTTACCCCATGATAGGCCCGTCTCTTTCCAGGACATGAGCCCCGTGGGGGGTCCGGATCGGAACTCGGGGGCTGCGATCCATTTCGGATCACGTGGATCACGTTGGCAATCTTGCCCGCCATGGCTCCTCCGCACTCCGCCTAGCTGCCGCACACCACCTTGGGCTTGACGTTGAAGGTCTTGAGCTAGAGGCCGAAATGGGGGCGGATGCGGAGGAAAACCTCACACACGATGATAAACGCCGAGATGTTGAGGATGAAGTTCGGGGCCAGATCGTGGAAATTCAGGCCGTAGTAGAACATGAGCCCCCGGACGAATGGGTGAAGTGGAAAACCCAGTCCGCGAAGGAAGTGGGGAAGGAATACTACCCTCTCGTGGGGCCTTGGGGTGGGGAGGAGCTGCCCCTTCTCGGGAAGCCGGTGCGCGATGTCTTTGGACAAATATCCGGCCTTCCTAAGCTTTTTGACGTCGCCCTCCGTAACGGAGGAGACCTTCCACTTGCCTCCCGCTCCGGACATCGCTGGAGAAGGTCGAGGTGGGAAGTGCGGGCTTGGGCGCTGGAGATCGGGTGCGCAGGAGATGGATGGGCAGGGGAGGGAGAAGGCGTAGGTAAAAAGGGTGGATCCTTATCCCCTCATATGGGCGGATGCGGTTATGCGTCCCCACCTGCCTAATAAAACTCGCTTGCCTCCCAAGCACCGTGGTAAATGGCACGGTTAGGGTTACCCATGTCCGTATTGATGAGAATCCCGTAAAAAGGGCACACGATCTCTGCTTTGACAAGACGTGCCAAGGAAGCCGCCTCGCAAAACATGCTGAGGTGGAAGAGTAAAAACGATTCGAGTAAAGAACTTGGTCGTAGTGTGATGACGCACTGCGGAATACGTCGGCAGATTTGATTTGTGTCAATATTATTGTCTCTATGGCAATATGTGGAAACTTATTTTGCAGAGCCGGGCACTACTCTTAGTGTTTACAATCTTCTATGAAGGACTTGGAGGAGGAACCCGCCTTGCAATGCCGAAGACAATTTGCGCGCCGGACTCGTCGTCATTGAAGCCTGGTTCAGGGGCTACTGAGGGAGTCCTGGATAAGGGGGTGTTCGGGTAGCCGGACTATACCTTCAGCCGGACTCCTGGACTATGAAGATACAAGATTGAAGACTTCGTCCCGTGTCCGGATGGGACTTTTCTTGGCGTGGAAGGCAAGCTTGGCGATGCGGATATTCAAGATCTTCTACCATTGTAACCGACTTTATGTAACCCTAACCCTATACGGTGTCTATATAAACCGGAGGGTTGTAGTCCGTAGGCGATCAACTCCATACACAACAATCATACCATAGGCTAGCTTCTAGGGTTTAGCATCCTTGATCTCGTGGTAGATCTACTCTTGTACTACCCATATCATCAATATTAATCAAGCAGGAGTAGGGTATTACCTCCATCGAGAGGGCCCGAACCTGGGTAAAAAACATCGTGTCCCTTGTCTCCTGTTACCATCCGGCCTTGACGCACAGTTCGGGACCCCCTACCCGAGATCCGCCGGTTTTGACACCGACACTCGTTGTCAACCGTCGCACCCAAGCGTGCTAGGTCCGTCATGACTTGATTAAAGGCGTTCATATACTCCACAAGATCCGACCCCTCCTGCATCCTCATCCCATACAACTTTTGCTTTAGATACACCTTGGTCGTCGTAGTCTTGGACATAAACTGACTTTACAGCTTCTCCCAGATCTTCTTCGGCGAATTCTCATCCATCACATGATAAATAACCTGGTCCGACAGACACAACCGTATAGTGGCTGCTTTCAACTATAACTCCTCCCAGTCATCCGCCTCCATCTTAGCTGGCTTGGCTTCCTGCAACAACGCCTTCAAGCATCCCTGTTGTGCCAACAAATCTTTCACCCTTGTCTGCCATAACTCAAAGCTTCCAGTTCCGTTGAACTTCTCCACCTCAAACCTGGTACCCGATGACGCCATGGTTCTTTGTACAGCTGACCCTACGAAAAATTATCCGAGCTTTGCACGCGATGCCCCAAGTACACGAACAAGATCTTCGCGTACTAATAGCAAAACCAACCAAAAAATCCTTCCAGTCTTCACGTGTTCTGCTCCTGTCTTGGCTCAACTCTTGGATGCTAGCGTTTGTTACGCCTCTGCCCTTGCTTCCGATGGATGCAATGGATTTGTTTCTGGCCGATCTGGTCTGCTTTTTTTGCCTCGTCTTGCCCCTTGCCCGACTGCCTTCTTTTAAAGTGCGCGTGCACGACTCCAGCAGTCCGGCTCGGCTACGAGGACTTCCCAGGACTCGGTCCTATTTTTGATTCCAAACAAACTCGGTCGTTGTACGCGTTTCATTCATGCCTTCCACCGGAGTCCGACGTGTCCGCGTCTGCACGTATACCCGAGCAACCGAACAGACTCCAACTGTCGGCCTTCCGCTCGATACGGCCCAACACGGCTTGGCCAGCCGTGTGGCTCCCCTTGCTGCTCCCGTGCGTCGCGCCTAGTGCCAGGCCACGCGCTGCCGCCATGGATGCCTGCCCTGCGTGCCGCTTAGTCGGATACTCCTTGCCGCCCAATGAACGTTACAACGATTTCAATTGCTTCAAGATCACGATCCGTAGCCTCGTCGAATCTTGCTCTGATACCACTTGTTAGAATTAATCCGAAGCATACCGTTGATTATTCGAGGAACAAGCAATCATAGACAATGACGACACTGATATTTGTTAACGAGGTTCGGCAAACTCGCCTACTCCCTGGGGCAATGACTACGGGCGCTCCTCCCCGAGATACCGCAACACCGGCCACCCGGGTGCCGGCACAAGCCGCCAGCACCCCTTGCGAGCCTGTCGCTATCTAGTCGTCATGGGTTACAACGTGGGGTGCCTCCTCATATATAAGAGGCTAAGAGTACAACGTGTCCGACTCCGATACTACAAGTATCCTACCCACACTACAACACCAAGTTCAAACGTAACCCAACTCGTACACAATATTCGACACAAACACAACAGTATTCGTCAATGCGTGTGAGTCTTTCTTTTCTTCTTCAGGCTCGCTGACAGGAACTTGCTACAGTGTTTGTGGTATTCTACGAATATATAGCTGGCCGTTGCCAGGCGTACTTTGTGGTTTGGATTTAGAAATTACATACCCGTGGAACCGTCTCTGTATTCTCTCCCAACTGCTGATTCGATGAGAAGCTCAGTAGGTGGGTCGGCATCCACGTAGTGACTACTCTGCGTCATTGATCATTGATACAACATCCATCCTACGGGCGCAAGCAATCTTAATGCGACACCAAGATTTATAAACAGCGTTGGTTCATGTCATCCGCTCCTTGAAGCAATGCCTACGGGTGACCGGTCGTCTAGCGGTTTCATACCGTCATGACTTTGTATATTACTAACAAATATACCCGTGCGTTGCACCGGGAGAAAAATAAATCATTCATAATACACCCACTCGACATTATCAGCAAATCCCTTGTTGCACAAAAACATAAATGTGGGCTGAATTTTGAAATGTACTCAAGATGTTTCCAATTTATTTGACAACAAAAATAATCTACTCGATAAAAAATAAACAAAAAAAGAAAAAAAACTGAAATTTTTAAATAATTGATGCGCAAGATAATAGCATATTTGAAATTTGCACATTTTGGGGGAAATTTTCATGTATATTATGTTACATTTCGTGTTAGAATTTGAAAGATATGAATATTTTAAAAAGTACTTGAATCTGCCTGATAAAAGAAAAATTATATAAAAAGGTAGAAAAGTGGGATAGTGTGGACTCAAACCTGGGTCCCCCTGGGAGAAGGTTGGCGCTCTAGCCACTGGGCTACTGCATCCATGTCATACATTTGCGGGTCGCTTCATTAAAAGGCAAACCCAGGCGCAGCAACCTAGGAAGAAATCGAATCGATTTTTTCTCACTTATGGGTGACGTAATGGGTAATATGTGGCAACTTCAGAGGCAATTTTCGTGACATACCGTTAGAAACAATAACTACTTTATCATTAGGTATAGATTAAAACTCGGTTACCAACTCTTTAGGACTAAACCAGATTGAAGCGGAATCAGATTCTCTTCAGGTAATTAACTTCTGCAATGGCCAAGAAAGCTAGTGGGATGAAGTTGCGGCTCTCTTCGCGGAATGCACTGATATTAGTACGTCGATTGGGAAGGTCATTTTTAAGCATTGTATTCGTTCTTGTAATTAAGCGGCACATATGCTAGCTAACTTCTCTTTTTGTAATAAGTCAAATCTCAGTTGGTTAATAGAGCCACTTGAAATCATTGTCAGAAAGCTCGTGGACGATGTAAGTATTCTATAATTCAATAAAGCTTGCCATGATGGCCCTCCTTAAAAAAAACTCCATTGCCATGACATGATATGTAGATGCCTATGTTTTGACGCCGATAATTTATTATGCACTCGTATAAATCGTAATCGTCCGGAGATAATTTATGTGTTTACTTCATTGCCTGTCAAGGCATATATGTTTCCGTCATGTGTGTCATGACTTATAGTCAATATGAGTACGTAAAAAACACAAATAGATAGAAATCCAACTTTGAAAAGGAAAAAAAATGTAGAGCCAAAACCGGCAATGAAGAAAAAAATGCATGCATAGCGAGAATCAAGCTATTTTATTGGTTAATCTACCTGGTTATTTATTATTACCAAATCTGGCCAATTTAATTGAGTGCTCCCGTGTCCACAAGTGTCCAGGTGCCCACCAACCATCTCGTGTAGGCGACGCGCTTCATCTGATCCCAGATGCGCACCGATGTCTTCCCTGTCCTCCATCATCCTTAATCCTTATCTTCTCAGCCACACCCTCTCTTCTCTCTGTCCACAACATGGAAGCGTAGCCACTGCAGTCCTCTCAACGGCCACTGCTGCTTCAAGGGCCTCCCCGCAGTTGTGGGGATCCAGATCGCAACACCGAGCCTCCCCCCTCCTCCACGCGCTCAGCGCCCGATCCACCTCATGCGCCTCCCCGCAGCACCTCCTTTTCCCTCTCTTCCTTCCCCTGCCTCTCAGGTCTTTCCTTTTTCCTTGGCCATGAGAGCATGAGCATGCAGGGAGCCTTGCCGCTGTGACCACCATAGGCCTCCTAGCGCCGCCGCCGCCCGTCATCCCCTAGGACCAGCCCCATTGACTGTCCCAGTCCGTCCCTCCTCCCCTTTCTTGCTCGCGCGGGGTATCTTGATAGAGAATTTAGTAATTTCAAAATTTTCTTACACACACGCAAAATCATGAAGATGCATAGCAACGAAAGGGAAGAATGTGTCCATATACTCTCGTAGACCGAAAGCGGAAGCGTTAGCACAACGCAGTTGATGTAGTCGTACGTCTTCACGATCCGACCGATCAAGTACCGAACGCACGACACCTCCGAGTTCTGCACACGTTCAACTCGATGACGTCCCTCGAACTCTGTTCCAACTGAGTTTTGAGGGAGAGTTCCTCAGCACGACGGCGTGGTGACGATGATGATGTTCTACCGACGAAGGGCTTCGCCTAAGCACCGCTACGATATTATCGAGGTGGATTATAGTGGAGGGGGGCACCGCACACGGCTAAGAGATCAAAGAGATCAATTGTTGTGTCTATGAGGTGCCCCCCTCCTTTGTATATAGGGGGGAAGGGGTCCGGCCATGGGGAGGAGGCGCGCCCAAGGGGGGCAATCCTACTCCAAGTAGGTTTTGTCCCCCTTTCCTATTCCAACTAGGAGAAGGGGGAAGGAGGAGGTGGAGAGAAGGAAGGAGAAGGGCGCCGCCGCCCCTTCCCTTTCCCAATTCCGATTGGGGCAAAGGGGCCCGCGCGCCACCTCCTGCCGTCTCTCCTCTTCCACTACTTGGGCCCATGAGGCCCAATAACCTCTCGGGGGGTTCCGGTAACCCACCGATTTCTCCGGTTTATATCCGATAACCCCCGGGCTCATCCGGTGTCCGAATATAACATTCCAATATATCAATCTTTATGTCTTGACCATTTCGAGACTCCTCATCATGTCCGTGATCACATACGGGACTCCGAACTACCTTCGGTACATCAAAACACATAAATTCTTAATATAACTGTCATCGAACTTTAAGCGTGCGGACCCTACAGGTTCGAGAACTATGTACACATGACCGAGACACGTCTCCGGTCAATAACCAATAGCGGAACCTGGATGCTCATATTGGCTCCCACATATACTACGAAGATCTTTATCGGTCAAACCGCATAACAACATACATTGTTCCCTTTGTCATCGGTATGTTACTTGCCCGAGATTCGATCATCGGTATCTCAATACCTAGTTCTATCTCGTTACCGGCAAGTCTCTTTACTCGTTCCGTAATACATCATCCCGCAACTAACTCGTTAGTTGCAATGCTTGCAAGGCCTATAGTGATGTGCATTACCGAGTGGGCCCAGAGATACCTCTCCGACAATCGGAGTGACAAATCCTAATCTCGAAATACGCCAACCCAACAAGTACCTTCGGAGACACCTGTAGAGCACCTTTATAATCACCCAGTTACGTTGTGACGTTTGGTAGCACACAAAGTGTTCCTCCGATAAACGGGAGTTGCATAATCTCATAGTCATAGGAACATGTATAAGTCATGTAGAAAGCAATAACAAAATACTAAACGATCAAGTGCTAAGCTAACGGAATGGGTCAAGTCAATCACATCATTCTCCTAATGATGTGATCCCATTAATCAAATGACAACTCATGTCTATGGCTAGGAAACATAACCATCTTTGATCAACAAGCTAGTCAAGTAGAGGCATACTAGTGACACTCTGTTTGTCTATGTATTCACACAAGTATTATGTTTCCGGTTAATACAATTCTAGCATGAATAATAAACATTTATCATGATATAAGGAAATAAATAATAACTTTATTATTGCCACTAGGGCATATTTCCTTAAGTCTCCCACTTGCACTAGAGTCAATAATCTAGATTACACAGTAATGATTCTAACACCCATGGAGCCTTGGTGCTGATCATGTTTTGCTCGTGGAAGAGGCTTAGTCAACGGGTCTGCAACATTCAGATCCGTATGTATCTTGCAAATTACTATGTCTCCCACATAGACTTGATCCCAGGTGGAGTTGAAGCGTCTCTTGATGTGCTTGGTTCTCTTGTGAAATCTGGATTCCTTTGCCAAGGCAATTGCACCAGTATTGTCACAAAAGATTTTCATTGGACCCGATGCACTAGGTATGACACCTAGATCGGATCTGAACTCCTTCATCCAGACTCCTTCATTTGCTGCTGCCGAAGCAGCTATGTACTCCGCTTCACACGTAGATCCTGCCACAACGCTTTGTTTAGATCTGCACCAACTGACAGCTCCATCGTTCAATACCAACACGTATCTTGTTTGCAATTTAGAATTGTCTGGATCAGTGTCAAAGCTTGCATCGACGTAACCATTTACGACTAGCTCTTTGTCACCTCCGTAAACGAGGAACATATCCTTAGTCCTTTTTAGGTATTTCAGGATGTTCTTGACTACTATCCAGTGATCCACTCCTGGATTACTTTGCTACCTCCCTGCTAGACTTATAGAAAGGCACACATCAGGTCTGGTACACATCATTGCATACATGATAGAGCCTATGGCTGAAGCATAGGGAACATCTTTCATCTTCTCTCTATCTTCTGAAGTGGTCGGGCATAGAGTCTTACTCAATTTCACACCTTGTAACACATGCAAGAACCCTTTCTTTGCTTGATCCATTTTGAACTTCTTTAAAACTTTGTCAAGGTATGTGCTTTGTGAAAGTCCAATTAAGCGTCTTGATCTATCTCTATAGATCTTGATGCCCAATATATAAGCAGCTTCGCCGAGGTGTTTCATTGAAAAACTCTTATTCAAGTATCCTTTATGCTATCCAGAAATTCTATATCATTTCCAATCAGCAATATGTGATCCACATATAATATCAAAAATGCTACAGAGCTCCCACTCACTTTCTTGTAAATACAGACTTCTCCAAAAGTCTGTATAAAACCATATGCTTTGATTACACTATCAAAGCGTTTATTCCAACTCCAAGAGGCTTGCACGAGTCCATAAACGGATCGCTGGAGCTTGCACGCTTTGTTAGATCCCTTTGGATCAACAAAACCTTCCGGTTGCATCATATACAACTCTTCTTCCAGAAATCAATTCAGGAATGCAATTTTGATATCCATTTGCCAAATTTCATAATCATAAAATGCGGCAATTGGTAACATGATTCGGACAAACTTAAGCATCGCTACGGGTGAGAAAGTCTCATCGTAGTCAATCCCTTGAACTTGTTGAAAACCTGTTGCAACAAGTCGAGCTTTATAGCCAGTAACATTACCGTCAGCATCACTCTTCTTCTTGAAGATCCATTTATTCTCAATGGATTACCGATCATCGGGCAAGTCAACCAAAGTCCACACTTTGTTCTCATACATGGATCCCATCTCAGATTTCATGGCCTCAAGCCATTTTGCGGAATCTGGGCTCGCCATCGCTTCTTCATAGTTCATAGGTTCGTCATGGTCTAGTAACATAACCTCCAGAACAGGATTACCGTACAACTTTGGTGCGGATCTTACTCTGGTTGATCTACGAGGTTCAGTAACAACTTGATCTGAAGTTTCATGATCATCATCATTAATTTCCTCACTAATTGGTGTAGGTGTCATAGGAACCGGTTTGTGTGATGAACTACTTTCCAATAAGGGAGCAGATACAGTTACCTCATCAAGTTCTACTTTCCTCCCACTCACTTCTTTCGAGAGAAACTCCTCTAGAAAGGATCCAAATTTAGCAACAAAAGTCTTGCCTTCAGATCTGTGTTAGAAGATGTACCCAACAGTTTCCTTTGGGTATCCTATGAAGACACATTTCTCCAATTTGGGTTCGATCTTATCAGGTTGAAGCTTTTTCACATAAGCATCGCAGCCCCAAACTTTAAGAAACGACAACTTTGGTTTCTTGCCAAACCACAGTTCATAAGGTGTCGTCTCAACGGATTTCGATGGTGCCCTATTTAACGTGAATGCAGTCGTCTCTAAAGCATAACACCAAAATGATAGCGGTAAATCATTAAGAGGCATCATAGATCGCACCATATCTAGTAAAGTACAATTATGACGTTCGGACACACCATTACACTGTGGTGTTCCTGGTGGTGTGAGTTGCGAAACTATTCCGCATTGTTTCAAATGTTGACCAAACTCGTAACTCAAATATTCTCCTCCACGATCATATCGTAGAAACTTTATTTTCTTGTTATGATGATTTTCCACTTCACTCTGAAATTCTTTGAACTTTTCAAATGTTTCAGACTTATGTTTCATTAAGTAGATATACCCATATCTTCTTAAATCATCTATGAAGGTGAGAAAATAACGATACCTGCCACGAGCCTCAACATTCATTGGACCACATACATCTGTATGTATGATTTCCAACAAATCTGTAGCCATCTTGCCCATTAGGCACTATTCGCAAGTACCAAGTGATTCATAATCAAGTGGTTCCAAAAGTCCATCAGTATGGAGTTTCTTCGTGCGTTTTACACTGATATGACCTAAACGGTAGTGCCACAAATAAGTTGCACTATCATTATCAACTCTGCATCTTTTGGCCTCAATATTATGAATATGTGTATCACTACTATCGAGATTTAATATAAATAGACCACTCTTCAAGGGTGCATGACCGTAAAAGATATTACTCATATAAATAGAACAACCATTATTCTCTGATTTAAATGAATAACCGTCTCGCATCAAACAAGATTCAGATATAATGTTCATGCTCAATGCTGGCACCAAATAACAATTATTCAGGTCTAAAACTAATCCCGAAGGTAGATGTAGAGGTAGCATGCCGATCGCGATCACATCGACTTTGGAACCATTTCCCATGCGCATCGTCACCTTGTCCTTAGCCAATCTTCACTTAATCCGTAGTCCCTGTTTCGAGTTGCAAATATTAGCAACAAAACCAGTATCAAATACCCAGGTGCTACTGCGAGCATTAGTAAGGTACACATCAATAACATGTATATCACATATACCTTTGTTCACCTTGCCATCCTTCTTATCCGCCAAATACTTGGGGCAGTTCTGCTTCTAGTGACCAGTTTGTTTGCAGTAGAAGCACTCAGTCTCAGGCTTAGGTCCAGACTTGGGTTTCTTCTCCTGAGCAGCAACTTGTTTGCTGTTCTTCTTGAAGTTCCCCTTCTTCTTCCCTTTGCCCTTTTTCTTGAAACTAGTGGTCTTGTTGACCATCAACACTTGATGCTCTTTCTTGATTTCTACCTTCACAGCCTTTAGCATTGCGAAGAGCTTGGGAATCGTATTATCCATCCCTTGCATGTTATAGTTCATCACGAAGCTTTTGTAGCTTGGTGGCAGTGATTGAAGAATTATGTCAATGACGCTATCATCCGGAAGATTAACTCCCAATTGAATCAAGTGATTGTTATACCCAGACATTTTGAGTATATGCTCACTGACAGAACTATTATCCTCCATCTTGCAGCTGTAGAACTTATTGGAGACTTCATATCTCTCAATCCGGGCATTTGCTTGAAATATTAACTTCAACTCCTGGAACATCTCATATGCTCCATGATGTTCAAAATGTTATTGAAGTCCCGGTTCTAAGCCGTAAAGCATGGCACACTAAACTATCGAGTAGTCATCAGCTTTGCTCTACCAGATGTTCATAACATCTGGTGTTGCTCCTGCAGCAGGTCTGGCACCTAGCGGTGCTTCCAGGACGTAATTCTTCTGTGCAGCAATGAGGATAATCCTCAAGTTACGGACCCAGTCCGTCTAATTTCTACCATCATCTTTCAACTTTTCTTTCTCAAGGAATGCATTAAAATTCAATGGAACAATAGCACGGGCCATCTATCTACAATCAACATAGACAAGCAAAATACTATCAGGTACTAAGTTCATGATAAATTTAAGTTCAATTAATCATATTACTTAAGAACTCCCACTTAGATAGACATCCCTCTAATCCTCTAAGTGATCACGTGATCCAAATCAACTAAACCATGTCCGATCATCATGTGAGATGGAGTAGTTTCAATGGTGAACATCACTATGTTGATCACATCTACTATATGATTCACGCTCGACCTCTTGGTCTCACTGTTCCGAGGCCATATCTGCATATGCTAGGCTCATCAAGTTTAACCTGAGTATTCCGCGTGTGCAACTATTTTGCACCCGTTGTATTTGAACGTAGAGCCTATCACACCCGATCATCATGTGGTGTCTCAGCACGAAGAACTTTCACAACGGTGCATACTCAGAGAGAACACTTATACCTTGAAATTTAGTGAGAGATCATCTTATAATGCTACCATCAATCAAAGCAAGATAAGATGCATAAAAGATAAACATCACATGCAATCAATATAAGTGATATGATATGGCCATCATCGTCTTGTGCTTGTGATCTCCATCTCCGAAGCACCGTCATGATCACCATCGTCACCGGCGCGACACCTTGATATCCATCGTAGCATCGTTGTCGTCTCGCCAACTTATACTTCTACGACTATCGCTACCGCTTAGTGATAAAGTAAGGCATTACAGGGTGATTGCATTGCATACAATAAAGTGACAACCATATGGCTCCTGCCAGTTGCCGATAACTCGGTTACAAAACATGATCATCTCATACAATAAAATTTAGCATCATGCCATGACCATATCACATCACAACATGCCCTGCAAAAACAAGTTAGACGTTCTCTACTTTGTTGTTGCAAGTTTTAGGTGGCTGCTACGGGCTGAGCAAGAACCGTTCTTACCTACGCATCAAAACCACAACGATAGTTCATCAAGTTAGTGCTGTTTTAACCTTCTGAAGGACCGGGCGTAGCCACACTCAGTTCAACTAAAGTTAGAGAAACTAACACCCTCCAGCCACCTGTGTGCAAAGCACGTCGGTAGAACCAGTCTCGCGTAAGCGTACGCGTAATGTCGGTCTGGGCCGCTTCATCCAACAATACCGCCGAACCAAAGTATGACATGCTGGCAAGCAGTATGACTTGTATCACCCACAACTCACTTGTGCTACTCATGCATATAACATCAACGCATAAAACCAGGCTCGGATGCCACTGTTGGGGAACGTAGTAATTTCAAAATTTTCCTACGCACACGAAAGATCATGATGATGCATAGCAATGAGAGGGGAGAGTGTGTCCACATACCCTCATAGACCGAAAGCGGAAGCGTCAGGACAACACGGTTGATGTAGTCGTACGTCTTCATGATCCGACCGATCAAGTACTGAACGCACGACACCTCCGAGTTCTGCACATGTTCAACTCGATGACGTCCCTCTAACTCCTATCCAGCCGAGCTTTGAGGGAGAGTTCAGTCAGCACGACGGCGTGGTGACGATGATGATGTTCTACCGACGCAAGGCTTCGCCTAAGCACCACTATGATATCATCAAGGTGGATTATAGTGGAGGGGGGCACCACACACGGCTAAGAGATCAAAGAGATCAATTGTTGTGTCTACGGGGTGCCCCCCTCCTCCGTATATAGGGGGGGAGGAGGAGGGGGCCGGCCAAGGGGAGGAGGCGCGCACAAGGGGGGGCAATCCTACTCCAAGTAGGTTTTGTCCCCCTTTCCTATTCCAACTAGGAGAAGGGGGAAGGAGGAGGTGGAGAGAAGGAAGGAGAAGGGGGGTCGCCGCCCCCTTCCCTTTCCCAATTCGGATTGCGGCAAGGGGGGCCGCGCGCCACCTCCTGTCGCCTCTCCTCTTCCACCACTTGGGCCCATGAGGCCCAATAACCCCCCGGGGGGTTCCGGTAACCCACCGGTTTCTCCGGTTTATATTCGATAACCCCCGGAACTCATCCTATGTCCGAATATAACATTCCAATATATAAATCTTTATGTCTCGACCATTTCGAGACTCCTCGTCATGTCCGTGATCACATCCGGGACTCCGAACTACCTTCGGTACATCAAAACACATAAACTCTTAATATAACCGTGATCGAACTTTAAGCGTGCGGACCCTACGGGTTTGAGAACTATGTAGACATGACAGAGACACATCTCCGGTCAATAACCAATAGCGGAACCTGGATGCTCATATTGGCTCCCACATATTCTACAAAGATCTTTATCGGTCAAACCGCATAACAACATACGTTGTTCCCTTTGTCATCGGTATGTTACTTGCCCGAGATTCGATCGTCGGTATCTCAATACCTAGTTCTATCTCGTTACCGGCAAGTCTCTTTACTCGCTCCGTAATACATCATCCCGCAACTAACTCATTAGTTGCAATGCTTGCAAGGCTTATAGTGATGTGCATTACCGAGTGGGCCCAGAGATACCTCTCCGACAATCAGAGTGACAAATCCTAATCTCGAAATACGCCAACCCAACAAGTACCTTCGGAGACACACTTAGAGCACCTTTATAATCACCCAGTTACGTTGTGACCTTTGGTAGCACACAAATTGTTCCTCCGGTAAATGGGAGTTGCATAATCTCATAGTCATAGGAACATGTATAAGTCATGAAGAAAGCAATAGCAGAATATTAAGCGATCAAGTGCTAAGCTAACGAAATGGGTCAAGTCAATCGCACCATTCTCCTAATGATGTGATCCCGTTAATCAAATGAGAACTCATGTCTATGGCTAGGAAACATAATCATCTTTGATCAACGAGCTAGTCAAGTAGAGGCATACTAGTGACACTCTGTTTGTCTATGTATTCACACAAGTATTATGTTTCCGGTTAATACAATTCTAGCATGAATAATAAACATTTATCATGATATAAGGAAATAAATAATAACTTTATTATTGCCTCTAGGGCATATTTCCTTCAGCCCCTCCCTCACCGGCGGGAGGGCCGATGACCTGAGGCTGCTTGCCGGAAGCATCTGATGCTACGACGGCGGCTGAGACGTTGCTCCGACGGGCATGCGCGGTGACGGCGACCAGGACTCTATTTGCATTTGTTCTTTATATCCCATCCGCATCTCCTCTTTTCTTCACTGGAGATATTTAGGCTGCTTCAAGGGCCTCCTGCTTATCGTCAAGAGTAAATCGTCATCCCGGAACACTACCGGTCGTGATAATCCGATTTCTTCATGGAAGGATCCGATGTTGCGTGCGAATTTGTAGACCTCCTTATTCGTTTGCTTCCGCTTCCCACTTGTTGACTTCTGATGCGGCAAGACCGCTGATGTATAAAAGTTGATGGGATTGGATGCAAAGGAATGAGGTGGGACTATTATTACTTTGTAGACACATTGCAACCTTGGTTTTTCATCAGACACGAAATGCTTAGCTGGTTGTGACATTACATATTCAACTCCTCTCGTGAGGAATATTATTTTTTCCTCCGGGCTCACAGAAATCTTGACCAGAGATTGGTGGGCATGCGCCAGTACATGGGCTGGATCGTTCGCTCGGCCTATTTGGGTGCTGAACGAAACTTCACGTATGAACGACGGGGAAAACGGTGGAAGGACCAAATGGACGAAAATTAGGGGGTAAAAAGCGTTCCATGCTTTATTATTATTAGGGAGAGATTAGAAGGGTTGGGTATGCTTTGTTGTGTCATTAGTGTTGTTGAGATTTTTTTAAAAAATTACCCATTTTGTTTTAAAAACTCCGCCTATGTTGTTTCAACATAGCCGGTCCCAAGCCCGGGTAAAGGAGGAGGGTTGTGATAGGCTTGGCGAGCCAACGTAAAAACTCAGCCACTCTTATGAAGGTGAAACCCAAAAGATTTTCATTGGGGCGTAACCCTCTCAATGACACGCCACATCGGAACCCGGGTGTGGTGGAAAATGGGAAAAGGTCGGGCCGTCACCCCCTGGTGACGCGCCGTATCTTGATCCGGGTACGGTGGCAAGTAAGCGAGGATCAGGTCGTCACATCCTTAGTGGCACGCTACATCGGCGCCCGGATGTACTGGCCGAGCCTAGGAGGAATCTCTTAGGTAGATAGAACATAATGTCTCTGACAGGGAAGCTTCGGGAGCTAGTTGATGTAGCGACGAGGAGAGGTGTTGATATCCTTTGCGTTCAAGAAACCAAATGGAGGGGACAAAAGGCGAAGGAGGTGGAGGATACCGGTTTCAAGCTGTGGTACACGGGGACGACTGCAAACAGAAATTGCGTAGGCATCTTGATCAACAAGAGCCTCAAGTATGGAGTGGTAGACGTCAAGAGATGTGGGGACCGGATTATCCCGCTCAAGTTGGTAGTTGGGGACTTAGTTCTCAATGTTATCAACACGTATGCCACGCAAGTAGGCCACAATGAGAACACCAAGGGGGAGTTCTGGGAAGGCCTGGAAGACATGGTTAGGAGTGTACCGATTGGCGAGAAGTTCTTCATAGGAGGAGACCGCAATGGCCACATAGGTACATCTAACACAGGTTTTGAAGGGGCGCATAGGGGCTTTGGCTATGCCATCAGGAATCAAGAAGGAGAAGATGTCTTAAGCTTTGCTCTAGCCTACGACATGATTGTAGCTAAGACCCTCTTTAGAAAGAGAGAATCACGTATGGTGACCTTTAGTAGTGGCAAACACTCTAGCCAGATTGATTTCATCCTCTCGAGAAGAGAGGATAGGCGTGCGTGCCTAGAGTGTAAGGTGATAGATGGAGAAAGTGTTGTACCTCAGCATAAGCTGGTGTTGACTTCCGCTTTCAGATTCGTGTCTAGCGGGATAAGCATGCCAAAGTCGCTAGAATGAAGTGATGGAAGCTTAAGGGGGAGGTAGCTCAGGCGTTCAAGGAGAGGGTCATTAAGGAGGGCCCTTGGGAGGAAGGAGGGGATGCAGACAATGTGTTGGGAAACGTAGCATGCAATTTAAAAAATCATACGCTCACGCAAGATCTATCTAGGAGATGCATAGCAACGAGATGGGGAGAGTGTGTTCACGTACCCTCGTAGACTGAAAGCGGAAGCGTTTGACAACGCGGTTGATGTAGTCGAACTTGTTCTCGTTCCGACCGATCAAGCACTGAACGTACGACACCTCCGAGTTTTGCACACATCAGCTCGCTGACGTCCCTCGAACTCTTGATCTAGTAAAGTGTAGAGGGAGAGTTCCATCAGCACGACAGCCTGATGACGGTGATGGTGAAGTGATCTGTGCAGGGCTTCGCCTAAGCACTACGTGAATATGACGAGAGGCGTAAACTGTGGAGGGGGGCGCCACACACGACTAACAAATGTTCGTGTGTGTTCTAGGCGCCCCCTCCCCACGTATATATAGGTGGGAGGGGGAGGAGGACAGCCAAGGGGCGCCCAAGTAGGAGGAATCCTACTTGGGGACCTAGTGCAATTCGCCCCCTTACCATAACTTTCGGAGGGGGAAGGAAGGAGTAGGCAGGAGGGAAGGAAGGGGGAGGCCGAATCCCTCCCCTTCCTTTCTATCTTCTCCTCTTTCCTTCCCCTACTATTTCGGCCTACATGGGGCGCACCAGCCCCTCAGGGGCTGGTTTGTCCCCTACTTGACCCATTAGGCCCACGTAGTTGCCGGGGGGATGCCCGGAGCCCCTTCCGGTGACCCGATATGTACCCGGTACCCCCGGAACAATTCCGTTGTCCGAATATCATCGTCCTATATATGAGTCTTTACCTCTTGGCCATTTCGAGACTCCTCGTCATGTCCGTGATCTCATCCAGGACCCCGAACAACATTTGGTCACCAAATCACATAACTTATATAATACAAATTCGTCATCGAACGTTAAGTGTGCGGACCCTACGGGTTCGAGAACTATGTAGACATGACCGAGACACCTCTCCGGTCAATAACTAACAGCGGAACATGTATTCTCATATTGGTTCCCACATATTCTACGGAGATCTTTATCGGTCGTATCGTAATGACAACATACGTTATTCCCTTTGTCATCGGTATGTTACTTGCCTGAGATTCGATCGTCGGTATCTTCGTACCTAGTTCAATCTCGTTACTGGCAAGTCTCTTTACTCATTCCATAATACATCATCCCGCAACTAACTCATTAGTCACATTGTTTGCAAGGCTTATTATGATGTGCATTACCGAGAGGGCCCAGAGATACCTCTCTAATACTCGGAGTGACAAATCCTAATCTCGATCTATGCCAACCCAACAAACACCTTCGGAGATACCTGTAGAGCATGTTTATAATCACCCAGTTAAGTTGTGACATTTGATAGCACACAAGGTATTCCTCCAGTATCCGGGAGTTGCATAATCTCATAGTCAAAGGAATATGTATATGATATGAAGAAAGCAATAGCAATAAAACTTAATGATCATTATGCTAAGCTGACGGATGGGTCTTGTCGACTGATAATCCCCAAGTGCAGGGAATCATCATAGCAATTCCCAAAGATGGAAGTGATAAGTATGGAGTGTCGAACCCACAAGGAGCTAAAGGTAAGATCAATATTCTCTCAAGTCCTATCTGGCACTGACACGACTCTACGTACACCGAACGTTTGCTTCCAACTAGAAACGAGAAATAAAACTATGTTGTGGGTACGAAGAGGGTAACTTTGCATGGTATCGGAGAGATAAAATATAAAAGTTGGTGCTGTTATCATAAAGTTAGAATATATTACTAAATATTATAAATAGCGAGTGTGGAATAATGGTGGATCGGTGTGCGGAATTGTCTTAGGCAATGGTTAACAAGACCGGTAGTCGTCATTGCAATTTCATATGAAGGAGATGCATAAGCTAACATACTTTCTCTTCTTGGATCATATGCACTTATGATTGGAACTCTAGCAAGCATTCGCAACTACTAAAGATCATCCACAAAAGGTTTGATGGCTCCTTAAATCATCCACAACAACGCTGTCCAAGGGGAGGTCTCCCTCGCCGGACAGACCTTCGTGTTTGGCGGCTTTGCATTGCGGGCCAACTCACTTGGCCATCTGTTGTAGATCGACAGCTACGCCCCTGGCCTTCAGGTCAGATTCGGGAGCTTGAACTATGTCGCAGATATCTGTGGAGACTTGATCTTCGACGGATTCGATACCATGGCAATCTCTCCCCATCACCTCGATGAACATGACTTAGATCTGTCATCGGGACATAACTAGGAAATTGCACATGTAACCGCTCTGGCCTTAGATCTGGAGCAGGTCGCGCCATCCGAGGATAGGAAGCCTAATCCCGCCACGAAAGCCGCAGACTCCCCGGCGTTGGAGCCGCACACAGACCTAACCTCTGGTAATGCCTGTGCCATCGGAACTCCGGACCCGTCTCCGGCCATAAGTCCCGAACCATGTGAGCCCGTGGATGCCGAACTTGATCATTTATCGATCTTCAAATTCAGCGCCGCAGACATCTTTCAGCACTCGCCTTTGGGCGATGTGCTAAACTCATTAAAGAACCTGTCCTTGCCGGGGGACTCACAGCCGAACTATGTTCGATTCGAACTAGGGGCTGATGATGGAGAATCTTGCTTCCCACCCGCCACCCACTTCATAGCCATAGTCGAGGACTTAACCGACATGCTTGACTATGGCTCTGAAGACATTGACGGTATGGACGACGATGCTTATGAGGAGCAGGCCAAAACCCGCTATTCATTGGACAACGGACGACCACTTCTTCGTACGATGTGTACATGGTGGATACACCCAAAGCAGCCAACGACGATGACAAAGAAAACCAGTTGAGAATAAAACTCCTGGGACACAGCACAAACGCTGGCGTCCTCGGCGCCGCTCTAAATCATGTCGTTCAAAAGACAGCAATACTGGCACCAGAGAAAATAATACCCCGGACGATGCTGAAAACAATGAAGACCCCATTGAGGTAACCTCCGAACAGGAGGAATGGGAAAATGGGCAAATCAGCCCTAAGGAATAGGACATAAATGACGACTCAGAGGATGATAATTACCTCCCGCTCTCCGAAGATGAGGTGAGCCTCGGCGACAAGGATTTCATCGTGCCCGAGGAACCTCTAGAGCAGGCTAATAGCCACTGCAAGGAGCCTGAAAAATAAACAACAGCAGCTTCAAGCTGACCAAGATCTGCTTAACGACAGATGGACTAATGTCCTAGCAGCCGAAGAATACAGCCTCAAACGCCCAGCCAAGAGTTACACGAAGCACAAACTGCTACCTCAGTTCGATGAGGATGCACTAAAGTCCGTACCTCCCTCGTGCAATACGACTAGCAGATCACCATGTGGTCGGGAGGAAGCGGCAATCCAAGACAAACAACAGACTATACCACCGGAGCTTGAAAACAAATATAAAACAACTTAGGATTATAAAAACGGCCCCTGGCAGGACCTGTACACCAAAGCAGGTCATACCAGATCGATCTACAGATCGCGACGATGCACCTCAACACACAACGGTGGCTATCTATCCGGACGTGCCGAACCCAGACACGCCCGGGCCGAAAATCATAGACAAACCCCATCAGAGACACGTCGCATCGTGGCCTGGTATAGAGGTGCCGCACACCCCCTTTGCTTCGCTGACGAAGTAATGGATCATGAATTCCCAAAAGGGTTTAAACTCGTAAATATTGAATCATATGATGGAACAACAGATCCCATGGTGTGGATCGAAGGTTTCCTTCTCCACATCCATATGGCTCGTGGAGACGATCTCCACGCCATGAAATACCTCCCATTAAAACTCAAAGGACCAGCTCGGCACTGGTTAAACAGCCTGCCTGAAAGCTTGATTGGTAGCTGGGAAGATCTGGAAGACGCGTTCCACGACAACTTTCAAGGTACATATATCCGGCCACCAGATGCCGATGATTTAAGTCACATTGTCCAACAGCCCCGGGAGTCCGCCAGGAAGCTCTGGACTAGGTTCTTAGTTAAAAAGAACCAAATTGTAGACTGTCCAGACGCAGAAGCCCTAGCGGCCTTCAAGCACAGCATATGGGATGAGTGGCTTGCCCGCCACCTCGGTCAGGAAAAACCAAAATCCATGCCAGCCCTTACGGCTCTGATGACCCGCTTTTGCGTGGGAGAAGACAACTGGCTCGCTCGTAGAAGCAATATCGCTAGCGACCCGGGCACTTCCGAAGTCCGGGATGGCAATGGGAAGCCACGACGCAATAAAAGCAAGCACCGCAATAACAATGAGGAAAAAGATGACACTGCGGTCAATGTTGGATTCAGCGGCCCCAGACCCGGCCAACGAAAAAAGCCTTTCACGACAAATAGGGACAAACCATCCAATTTAGACAAAATATTGGATAGGCCCTCCCAGATTCATGGCCACCCCAACAAACTAGCTAATCACACCAACAGAAGTTGTTGGGTTCTCAAGCAGGCCGGCAAGTCAAATGCCGAACACAAGGGGAAGAAGCTGCCCAGCGATACCAACAGCGAAGAGACACGTCAACCGAACACCGGGGGACAGAAGCAGTTTCCTTCCGAAGTAAAAATAGTAAACATGGCATATGTCACAT